>NC_082731.1:16392425-16432425 GCF_030144855.1 Hypanus sabinus
AAGGAATTCACTAAATCGTCCCACTTGATGAGGCACCAGCGGATTCACACCGGGGAGAGGCCCTATACCTGCTCAGACTGTGGGAAGGGATTCAGTAACTCATCCCATCTGATCAGACATCAACGAGTTCACACCGGGGAGAGGCCGTTCACCTGCTCAGAGTGCGGGAAGGGATTCACTCACTCTTCTCACCTGCAGACACACCAGCGAGTGCACACCGGGGAGAGGCCGTTCACCTGCTCTGAGTGTGGGAAGGGATTCACTCATTCATCGCACGTAATGAGACACCAGCGAGTGCACACCGGGGAGAGGCCGTTCACCTGCTCGGAGTGTGGGAAGGGATTCACTCATTCATCCCATGTGAGGAGGCACCAGCGAGTTCACACCGGGGAGAGGCCGTTCACCTGCTCTGAATGCGGGAAGGGATTCACTCAGTCGTCCCACCTACAGACACACCAGCGAGTTCACAATGGAAAACTGTTAGATCAGCTGCCTGCTGGATACTTAACCATCACAGATTCTGAACCCAGAGGCAAATTGAAAAGCAACACACACAATGCTGGAGGAACTCACTAGGCTAGGCGGCATCTGTGGAAAAGAGTAAATAGTCAACGTTTCAACTGAGACCCTTCATCGGGACTGTTCAAAAGTGACTTTGGATGTCGAATGATTGCTGCTACCAGTCTGCACCCTGGTCACCGGGCCTGGGAGGAGTCTTGAACTCTGACGTTCACCTTTAATGGGACTGGAGTTTAATATTGTGGATCTGTGACAAATAAACGAATTCCATTTTAAACACTGTCTCAGGTACTTCGGCATACCCAGTGTACAGTAGTGAGTCAGCTCACCCAACTGGTCCCTGCCTATGTTTCTGTTCCACGACAGTCCTTTTATATCCAGCCCCGTTGTTCACCTCTCACTCTCCCTGTGGTGATGGGCTTCAAACTGTCAAAGTCTGTCGGTGAAGAAGTTCCCCTTGTATTTCCTGGATGTCTTTCCGCAGCTCCTTGCATGCAGTTATCTCTGATATGTTCGTTACCCCTCAGATCTCTGTGTGGTTACAATACACCGCTGTCGTCTAAAGCTGGAAAGCAGAGTGGGGATGTTGAGGAAACAGAGACGGGTCGGCACTGGGCAGGGTTTGGGTCTCTGGACAATATCCTCTCATCCAGCTGGAGACGCCCTCCTGCTTTGTCTCGGAAATGGAGTTTTCTGTCCGGAGAGGGCTCCGGCACGTCCTCGCTGGAGACCAGGAGCTCTACTGCTTCCGGTATGGGAGGGACTCACCGCATTGTCTGAGCTGGTGAGTCACCAGAGCTTATAGCAGGGAGAAGTCTCCCACCCTGCCGTGTGGGAACGGGGGGGAGGGGGGGGGGGGCGGTCGAGCTGGTAACGCCAGCCGGTTCACACCGTGGAGAGGCCAGTCGCCTGCTCTGTTTGCGGGAGGGGATGTACTCAGCTGTCCAACCTGAAGATAGATCGGGAGATTCACACCGGGTCGGGGCTGTTCACCTGCTGAGTACGTGGGAAACAGTTTGCCAAGCTGTCCCACCTTGTGAGGCGTCAGACGGTTCACTCAGAGAGGCCGCACCCCTGTCCTGTGTGAGGAGACAGGTTTACCTGGTCAATCCTACCTGCTGAAACACCAGCAAGTTCTGACAGGGCAGGAGGAAGTTTAAGTAACTCTACGATGAATTTTTAACCATCACATTTGCAAGGTTAAGAGTGACTGTTGTCGGATTCTGCAGTTGTAGCTGCTGTTCATCACCAGATACAGGACGGTGTGTTCTGATGGCAATAGCGTTTAATTGGACTAGGGTTTGATGTGGATCTGTGATAAATAAAATCAGCTATGTATTCAATTTTGTGTTTCAGGTCCTTCACTGACAGCAGCACACTCAGCGTACAGAAAGGAGGCCCTTCTGCCCCTCTGCTCTCTGCCAGTGTTCCTGTCCCACCACCCTGTAGTGATGTTCTTGTCTCACTCTGTTCTCTCAGCTTCCCCTTCAGTCCATCCCTGCCGCTCCCCTCAGTCTGTCCCCGTAGTGATGTTCTTGTATCTCTCTCTCTGTTCCCCTTCAATCCATCCCTGCCGCTCCCCTCAGTCTGTCCCTGTCGTGACGGTCACCGCTCTGGGTAAAGTGACGTCACCGATCACCTGGTCTCCCACAACTTGCACTCGCACTTCCTTCAAACTTTATTTACTTGTGCACCGGGACAACGGTCCGGCCCCCGTCACCGAACTGTTCTGAAACTTCAGCTCAGAGTTGTCAATTTTATATGGATATTGACCGATTGAAATCCGGTGCAGCTTCTAATCCCTTAATTACATACATAGAATCCCAATCATGATACATTCTTATAGGTGTTAATAACCAACAAAACCACATGAAATTTACTCCTATATTTGCATTTAATCTGATCAAGAACGGGAATTATACCTCAGTTTTAGTTATTATCCGATGGGAACCATGTGCTTCTCACTCCTTCATCTCCGTTACCGTGTTTTGGTCTGCTTGTGTCTACTCTGCCAGCACCTTTCTCTGTACAACTGCAGACTGTCCTGCCGCAGCTGGCCCGGGTTGTGTCACTCGATTCCTGCATGATACCTACCGTCCCTTCGTCATCGCGGCCAGAGGTGGGGGGACTTAACTCTTATTTCCAGCTCTTTTCAACATTATGGTCCATTTTGTTATCGCTGACGTAAAGATGTGTTGTGAAATTCATTGTCCTGTAGCAGTACAGTGCAAAAATTTTAAAATCACCATGTCACAAAAATAACGCGTGGAGACGAGGAACAGCGAAATGGATCATGGACCGTTCATAGATCTGAGGGCGGAGGGGAAGAAGTGTTTCTTATGGGTCTTCAGGCTCCTGTACCTCCTCCCTGACGGCAGTAACGAGAACAGGCCGTGTGTGGACGGTGAGGGTGCTTAATGACGGGAGCTGCCCGCCTAGGTGCCACTTCCTGTTCGGGTCACTGCAATACAGGATTGTCGTCTTCAGCCCCATTAGGGGGTCAGAATCAGAGAGGGGTCAGTACAGGGTTGGGGAGGGGATGATGGGTTTGTACAGAGGAGGAAATGAGAAACAGGAATGCGTGACGATGAATGAGACAGCATCAATATCTGAATGATACCCAGTGAAGCTTGTTCCATCCAAGATCCTGGGTGATCTTGCACCTCATCAGTTGTCCACCCCCTCTCCACCCCGTATCTAGGTGACCTCTTCCCATTCCCCTACCCCCCTGTGTAGCACCCTCTGGGTCCTTCCCTTCATCCACGTTTCTGGATCATCTCCACTGCCCCCTCCCCACCTCTATCTGTGGATCACGCCTTCCACCCCTCCCCACCCATCTGTTCCCCCTCAAACCCCCCCCCGGCCCAACCCCCACCTCATCTCTGTTTCACTCCCTTCACCCCCCCCCCCGCTTCCATGTCATCCACTCCCCGTTTCATTGTAGCCCCCTTAACCACACCCCCTATCTCTGGGTTGCCTCTCACTCCCCCCCCATCTCATTTTGGTCTCTGCTCACACCCCCCTCCCTACTTCACTAGGTAACTAGGCAGCCCCTTCCACCCTCCACTTGTCTATGCGCTGCCCCTCTTCCCAGTCCTACCCATCTCTGGGTCACACCCTCACCTTTCTCCCATGCCCTCTGGCTCGTCCCATTTATAGATCACCCTGTCCCTCCCCTGTGGGTCACACCCTTCTCTTCTGCCTCCTTTGTCTCTGGGTCACCCCCTCCCACAGGCCTGCTTCTCTATACTATCCCCTCTCTGGTTTGCCTCCTCATTCCCCCCTACTCCAGGTTGCCCTCATCCCTGTGATGCCCCTTTCCCCTCCTTCCACCACCCTTGGTTCCCTCTGCTCTCCTCACCCCCACTGTCTCTGGCTTCTCCCATCTGCTACCACTTTCCAAGTCTTCCCATTCCATTCCTCTCTCAAATCTCTGAGCCTCTTGTGTCTGGGTCATCCCCTTTCCACCTCCTCTCCCTGTCTCTGGGTGACCACACCCCTCACCACATTCCCCCCTCCCCACTGCATACCCTCCCCGTCTCTGGGCCACATTCCCCCCCCCACTGCATACCCTCCCCTGTCTCTGGGTGTCCACACCCCTCACCACATTCCCCCCTCCCCACTGCATACCCTCCCCTGTCTCTGGTGACCACACCCCTCACCACATTCCCCCCCCCCACTGCATACCCTCCCCTGTCTCTGGGTGACCACACCCCTTACCACATTCACCCCCACTGCATACCCTCCCCTGTCTCTGGGTGACCACACCCCTCACCACATTCCCCCCCACTACATACCCTCCCATGTCCTCTGGGTGACCACACCCCTCACCACATTCACCCCACTGCATACCCAACCCTGTCTCTGGGTGACCACACCCCTCACCACATTCCCCCCCCACTACATACCCTCCCATGTCTCTGGGTGACCACACCCCTCACACATTTCCCCCCCCCCCCCACTACATACCCTCCCCTGTCTCTGGGCCACACTTCCCCCTCACCATATTCCCCCCCCCCACTGCATTCCCCCCCTGTCTCTGGGCCACACTTCCCCTCACCACATTCCCCCCCTCACCACATTCCCCCCCCGTCTCTGGGTGCCCACACCCCTCACCACATTTCCCCCCCCACTGCATACCCTCCCCTGTCTCTGGGTGCCCACACCCCTCACCACATTCCCCCCTGTCTCTGGGTGCCCACACCCCTCACCACATTCCCCCCCCGTCTCTGGGTGCCCACACCCCTCACCACATTTCCCCCCCCCACTGCATACCCTCCCCTGTCTCTGGTGCCCACACCCCTCACCACATTCCCCCCTCACCACATTCCCCCCCCGTCTCTGGGTGCCCACACCCCTCACCACATTTCCCCCCCTCACCACATTCCCCCCCCTGTCTCTGGCTGCCCACAACCCCTCACCACATTCCCCTCCCCACTGCATACCCTCCCCTGTCTCTGGGCACACCTCCCCCTCACCACATTCCCCTCCCACTGCATACCCTCCCCTGTCTCTGGGTGACCACACTTCCCCCTAACCACATTCCCCCCCCACTGCATACCCTCCCCTGTTTCTGGGTGACCACACCTCTCACCACATTCCCCCCCCCCCACTGCATACCCTCCCCTGTCTCTGGGCCACACTTCCCCCTCACCACATTCCCCCCTCCACTGCATACCCTCCCTGTCTCTGGGCCACACTTCCCCCTCACCATATTCCCCCCCCCCACTGCATTCCCCCCCTGTCTCTGGGCCACACTTCCCCCTCACCACATTCCTCCCTCACCACATTTCCCCCCCCGTCTCTGGGTGCCCACACCCCTCACCCACATTCCCCCCCTGTCTCTGGGTGCCCACACCCTCACCACATTCCCCCTCACCACATTCCCCCCCCTGTCTCTGGCTGCCCACACCCCTCACCACATTCCCCTCCCCACTGCATACCCTCCCCTGTCTCTGGGCCACACCTCCCCCTCACCACATTCCCCTCCCCACTGCATACCCTCCCCTGTCTCTGGGTGACCACACTTCCCCCTAACCACATTCCCCCCACTGCATACCTCCCCTGTTTCTGGGTGACCACACCCCTCACCACATTCCCCCCCCCCACTGCATACCCTCCCCTGTCTCTGGGCCACACTTCCCCTCACCACATTCCCCCCTCCACAGCATACCCTGCCCTGTCTCTGGGCCACACTTCCCCCTCACCATATTCCCCCCCCACTGCATTCCCCCCCTGTCTCTGGGCCACACTTCCCCCTCACCACATTCCCCCCTCACCACATTCCCCCCCGTCTCTGGGTGCCCACACCCCTCACCACATTTCCCCCCCACTGCATACCCTCCCCTGTCTCTGGGTGCCCACACCCCTCACCACATTCCCCCCCTGTCTCTGGGTGCCCACACCCCTCACCACTTTCCCCCCCCCGTCTCTGGGTGCCCACACCCCTCACCACATTTCCCCCCCCACTGCATACCCTCCCCTGTCTCTGGTGCCCACACCCTCACCACATTCCCCCCTGTCTCTGGGTGCCCACACCCTCACCACATTCCCCCCTCACCACATTCCCCCCCGTCTCTGGGTGCCACACCCCTCACCACATTTCCCCCCCTCACCACATTCCCCCCCCTGTCTCTGGCTGCCCACACCCCTCACCACATTCCCCTCCCCACTGCATACCCTCCCCTGTCTCTGGGCCACACCTCCCCCTCACCACATTCCCCCCCCCACTGCATACCCTCCCCTGTCTCTGGTGACCACACTTCCCCTAACCACATTCCCCCCCCCACTGCATACCCTCCCCTGTCTCTGGCCACACTTCCCCTCACCACATTCCCCCCTCCACTGCATACCCTCCCCTGTCTCTGGGCCACACTTCCCTCTCACCACATTCCCCCCCCAGTGCATACCCTCCCCTGTCTCTGGGCCACACTTACCCCTCACCACATTCCCCCCCCACTGCAGACCCTCCCTGTCTCTGGGCCACACTTCCCCTCACCACATTCCCCCTCCCCACTGCATACCCTCCCCTGTCTCTGGGCCACACTTCACCCTCACCACATCCTCCCCCAGTCTCTGGGCCGGACCACCTCACTGCATTCCCCCACTTCACCACGTATCTCTTCCTCTCCCCCGGCCCCGCAGTCTCTGGTCGTTCCTTCCCCTTTACTCCCTTTCTTTCTAGAATCGGCGTCCAGTCAGTGTCCGGGCCAGCCATCTCACCTGTTTTTGCGTCCACTTCCCCCCCCCCCCATCCCTGTCCTTCACTGGACAGCCCATTGTTCTCCCCCCACCCCAGACGTGGCCTGCCACTTCGTCCACCCACTCCTGCTGCCCCTCGTACCCCACCCCCATCTTTAGCTCCCCCCTTCCACCCTGCCCCCATCTCTGGGCCACACACCTGGGTTTCACTCTTCCCCATTCTGCCCTCAACCCCTGACCGTGTGTTGCCTCCTTCGCTCCTCAATGCCTCTGTTTTCTTTCCCCCTTGCCACAACTAATGGCTTCCACCCACTCCCCTTCATGTCTCGGCTCAGTCCCATCAGAATCGGGGTCAGTATCACCGGCATATGTCGTGGAATTTGTTGTCCTTGCGGTATAGAAGTACATTGCGATACGTGATATATATATAGAAAAAATGAATTACAGTAAGTATATTTATGTTAATTAAATAGTTAAATTTAAAAACAGAATAAGTAGTGAGGCGGTGTCTTGGGTTCAATATCCATTTAGAAATTGGAATTGCTGAGTGTGTGCCTTCGGGTTTCCGTATCTCCTTCCTGACGCTACAAGGGGAAGAGGACCTGCCCAGTTTCTTGGTCCGCCCTCTCCCCTTTGCCTTCACATCCGCCTCCTTCCCACCTCCCCATGGCGTAGTAGGCCCCTAACTCACCCCCACATCTCGGGTCGTTCCCTTTCCGCAGATCAGCTAGCTGCACCTTTTCTGGTCACCCTACCTCTCCTCCCTCCGACACCCTCACACTCTCTCTCACTCAGCACGTCCTTTCTTGGATAGACTGACCTCAGCATGACATCCTTGCTGTTACATTCTCGTCCCCGGGAAATGAATGCTGACATTTCATCTGCCTTTTCAGACCGTCCCAGCCTTTAGGGAACCCTGTGCCTCCGATTTCAGAACATACTCCCTCTTCAGAGAATGACCCGCACTTTCCTTCCTTGAAATGAAGGGCACGAACATACAATTCCCTCGACTATATTCCAACTGCCACCTCTTTGCCTTTTCTTCCAATCCGTCTAAGTCCCTACTTTCGCAACACTACCTCCCCCTCACCAATCTTTGTATCGTTACGAACCCGCGGGTTTCCTTCACTGTGGACTGTCGCTTTAAGAGCCTGAGGGAGGCGGGGCTATGACGTCATCACAGGCTGTCGCGGTCTGTGCAGATTAAAATACAGAGAGAGAGAGTGACAGAGACGGGGGGGGGGAGAGACTCAGAGAGAGAGAGAGAGAGAGAGAGAGAGACAGAGACAGAAGGGGGAGAGAATGAGACTGAGAGGGGGGGAAGAGAGAGAGAGACTCAGAGAGAGACAGACAGACAGGGGGGAGACAGAGACAGAGAGAGAGAGGGGGGAAGAGAGTGAGAGAGACAGAGAGAGAGGGGGAAGAGAGTGAGAGAGACAGAGAGAGATGGGGGGGAGAGAGAGAGAGACTCAGAGAGGAAGAGAGAGAGACAGAGATGGGGGGGGGAGAGAGTGAGAGAGAGACAGGGGGGGGAGAGAGAGAGAGAGAGAGAGAGAGAGAGAGAGAGAGAGAGACTCAGAGGTAGGGGGAGAGAGAGAGAGAAACTGGGGAAACCGGGAGCTTCAGCCAGTCACGGCTGGGGCTTGGCACTCTCCTGTGCCCACAAGGGTGGGTTGATCACCGGCACACGGTGCACAATGAACTGTCACCTCGTATAATCCATAGGAGTGGGTTTATTGGGATATCCCGTGGGACCACTCATATGTTAACCCTTGCCTGGGTATGTTGTGTGGTAATCACTGGAAGACGATATTCCTGTGACAAGTCACAAGGTCTACGGCGACTGTTAACTCGATTTTCCAGCGTGGAACCTGTGGAATACTTCTCTCTCTGCTACAACGTGGATTACAAATATCTCTCTCCCATCATTGATTCCGTGGATGACTGATCTTTCCTACTTTACCATCTCAAGACTCTAAGCCTTGTTCCCCCAAGCTCGATAGTTGGGAGCTATATTTACCCAAATATACACATAACACCGTTAAGTTTTGTTTATCTTGGTTAAGTCACAATATTATAAGTAGATACTAATAAAGGTAGTGGATTTAACATCAACACCAGACTCCATGTGCAATCTATTGCTGCTGGTTCGTTTCTAAAACTTTCCAGCTTGTAACAGTATCGTAAGCAAACTTGGCAACCAACCCACAAACTCTGTCATAAAATTGCGCCTATGTGACCAATTAACCCACTAACTCGTGCGTCTTTGGAATGTGGATGAAAACCAGAACATTCGGAGAAAAGCCACCTAGTTGCGGGGAGAATGTAAAAATTCCTTACAGACAGCAGCAGAACTGAACCTGGTCACTGTCAAGGTGCTGTAATAGTATTACACTAACCACTGTAATAGTATTTCACTATCCGCTGTAATAGTATTACACTAACCACTGTAATAGTATTACACTAACCGCTGTAATAGTATTACACTATCCGCTGTAATAGTATTACACTAACCACTGTAATAGTATTACACTAACCGCTGTAATAGTATTACACTATCCACTGTAATAGTATTACACTAACCACTGTAATAGTATTACACTATCCGCTGTAATAGTATTACACTAACCACTGTAATAGTATTACACTATCCGCTGCAATAGTATTACACTAACCGCTGTAATAGTATTACACTAACCGCTGTAATAGTATTACACTAACCACTGTAATAGTATTACACTAACCACTGTAATAGTATTACACTATCCACTGTAATAGTATTACACTAACCACTGTAATAGTATTACACTATCCACTGTAATAGTATTACACTAACCACTGTAATAGTATTACACTAACCGCTGTAATAGTATTACACTACCACTGTAATAGTATTACACTAACCGCTGTAATAGTATTATACTATCCGCTGCAATAGTATTACACTATCCGCTGCAATAGTATTACACTAACCACTGTAATAGTATTACACTAACTGCTGTAATAGTATTACACTACCACTGTAATAGTATTACACTAACCACTGTAATAGTATTACACTATCCGCTGCAATAGTATTACACTATCCGCTGTAATAGTATTACACTAACCACTGTAAAAGCATTACACTATCTGCTAAGCTACCCCGCTACCCCAAATAAAGAATACTCACTGCCTCCTTTTCACCTTCTCCTTAACAACCGTGTCTATACTCACCTCTGCTCCCTGACATGACCGGATTTCTAGCAGGTTGTTGGCGTCTTCCACTTTAAATGCTGATTCAATTTGACCCCTATTCCCTATTGTTCCCTATTACTACCACTCCAGCATAATTATCCAGTGGTCTGGTGCCTACTCTTGCCTTCTTTTTACTCTATATTTCTGATAAAAACTTCTGGTATGCTCTTTTTGTATTGTTGGCCAGCTTTTCTTTACAGTTCATCTTGTCTCCTTTTTTAATTGCTTTCTGTAAGTTTTTAAAGGTTTCTTGATCCGCTAGCTCCCCACTATTTTCTGCTAAATTGTATGTCCACTCCTTTGCTTTTATGTTGTCTTTGTTTCATCCTCCTTCTAGAATGTTGCTTCTTTGTGATGAATCTGTCCCACGTCTTCACAATTACTCCCAGAAACTACAGCCATTACAGCCCTACCATCATCTCTGCTAGTGTCCCCTTTC
Source organism: Hypanus sabinus (assembly GCF_030144855.1). Classification (NCBI taxonomy): domain Eukaryota; kingdom Metazoa; phylum Chordata; class Chondrichthyes; order Myliobatiformes; family Dasyatidae; genus Hypanus; species Hypanus sabinus. The sequence continues at coordinate 16,402,822 of NC_082731.1, forward strand.
AATCAACTGTGGGCACTTCCTTTCTCATGCTCTTGTCACTCCCTTTGCTCAACTCTAGTCTCAATGCATTGGATTTTAGCTTCTCTCGCTCAGATTGCAGGGAGAATTAGATCCCCACCATTAATCCCTAAGAATTCCTCCTCAACACCCTCCTGAATCAACAATGCAACCCCCCCCCCCCACACCAATTCCTTCTGTAACACGCCTCTGCAATGTTTCACACCATAGCGGCAATGTTTGGGTTTTGACTGCAGATAACAGGGCTTTGAAATGGGAGAAATGTTGTTCTTTCTTGTGAGTCTGGAAGATTTTCGCGGTCCTTTTGAGGGCGAGAGAAGAAGGAGGAAGATGCACGTGGAGAGAGCTGGTAGGCCACTGGATGAAGTGGACTGGGAGCGAGGGTCCGAAATTTGGTGACGCTTGGAGAAGGTCGATGGTTGATGCAAAGAAGTAGCAGTCAGCTCCAACGTGCAATTTTGACTTCTTCCTTAAAATAGGCCCTGTAACTTTTTATTTTCTTTACTAATCCACAATCAAGATTAAGATTTATAAAGTACAAACATCTAGTTGCCTATGTTGCACAGTCTGACATTTTGCGGTGCAGATTTGTCACCGGGCAACACCTCACAAAGAGGTTTCTCAGTTTCGCAAGGCCAGAAGATATTTACCCCAAGACGATTACAGGCCGGCCGAGCCTGAGGGTTACACTTCCAACCATCACTTCACAGAACAGCTTAAAGACAGCCTCACCCTGTGTCTGACCCTGTCCCTGGGAGTGTGTGACGGGACGGTGTGGAGGGAGCCTCACCCCGTGTCTGACCCTGTCCCTGGGAGTGTGTGACTGGACGGTGCGGAGGGAGCCTCACCCTGTGACTGACCCTGTCCCTGGGAATGTGTGACGGGACGGTGTGGAGGGAGCCTCACCCCGTGTCTGACCCTGTCCCTGGGAGTGTGTGACGGGACGGTGTGGAGGGAGCCTCACCCCGTGTCTGACCCTGTCCCTGGGAGTGTGTGACGGGACGGTGTGGAGGGAGCCTCACCCCGTGTCTGACCCTGTCCCTGGGAGTGTGTGACTGGACGGTGCGGAGGGAGCCTCACCCTGTGACTGACCCTGTCCCTGGGAGTGTGTGACGGGACGGTGTGGAGGGAGCCTCACCCTGTGTCTGACCCTGTCCCTGGGAGTGTGTGACGGGACGGTGTGGAGAGAGCTTCACCCTGTCTGACCCTGTCCCTGGGAGTGGGTGACGGGACGGTGTGGGGGGAGCCTCACCCTGTGTCTGACCCTGTCCCTGGGAGTGTGTGACGGGACGGTGTGGAGGGAGCCTCACCCTGTGTCTGACCCTGTCCCTGGGAGTGTGTGACGGGACGGTGTGGAGGGAGCCTCACCCTGTGTCTGACCCTGTCCCTGGGAGTGTGTGACGGGACGGTGTGGAGGGAGCCTCACCCTGTGTCTGACCCTGTCCCTGGGAGTGTGTGACGGGACGGTGTGGAGGGAGCCTCACCCTGTGTCTGACCCTGTCCCTGGGAGTGTGTGACGGGATGGTGTGGAAGGAGCCTCACCCTGTGTCTGACCCTGTCCCTGGGAGTGTGTGACGGGATGGTGTGGAGGGAGCCTCACCCTGTGTCTGACCCTGTCCCTGGGAGTGTGTGACGGGACGGTGTGGAGGGAGTCTCACCCTGTGTCTGACCCTGTCCCTGGGAGTGTGTGACGGGACGGTGTGGAGGGAGCCTCGCCCTGTCCCGGGGTGGGGGTGGTTGACGGGACGGTGTGGAGGGAGCCTCACCCTGTGTCTGACCCTGTCCCTGGGAGTGTGTGACGGGACGGTGTGGAGGGAGTCTCACCCTGTGTCTGACCCTGTCCCTGGGAGTGTGTGACGGGACGGTGTGGAGGGAGCCTCACCCTGTGTCTGACCCTGTCCCTGGGAGTGTGTGATGGGATGTTGTGGAGGGAGCCTCGCCCTGTCTGACCCTGTCACTGGGAGTGTGTGACGGGATGGTGGGAGGGAGCCTCACCCCGTGTCTTACCCTGTCCCTGGGAGTGTGTGACGGGACGGTGAGGAGGGAGCCTCACCCTGTGTCTGACCCTGTCCCTGGGAGTGTCTGACGGGACGGTGTGGAGGGAGCCTCACCCTGTGTCTGACCCTGTCCCTGGGAGTGTGTGACGGGACCGTGTGGAGGGAGCCTCTCCCCGTGTCTGACCCTGTCCCTGGGAGTGTGTGACGGGACGGTGTGGAGGGAGCCTCACCCTGTGTCTGACTCTGTCCCCGGGAGTGTGTGACGGGACGGTGTGGAGGGAGCATCACCCTGTGTCTGACCCTGTCCCTGGGAGTGTGTGACGGGACGGTGTGGAGTGAGCCTCACCCTGTGTCTGACCCTGTCCCTGGGAGTGTGTGACGGGACGGTGTGGAGGGAGCCTCACCCTGTGTCTGACCCTGTCCCTGGGAGTGTGTGACGGGACGGTGTGGAGGGAGCCTCACCCTGTGTCTGACCCTGTCCCTGGGAGTGTGTGATGGGATGTTGTGGAGGGAGCCTCGCCCTGTCTGACCCTGTCACTGGGAGTGTGTGACGGGATGGTGGGAGGGAGCCTCACCCCGTGTCTTACCCTGTCCCTGGGAGTGTGTGACGGGACGGTGAGGAGGGAGCCTCACCCTGTGTCTGACCCTGTCCCTGGGAGTGTGTGACGGGACGGTGTGGAGGGAGCCTCACCCTGTGTCTGACCCTGTCACTGGGTGGGGGTTGTGACGGGACGGTGTGGAGGGAGCCTCACCCTGAATCTGACCCTGTCACTGGGTGGGGGTTGTGACGGGACGGTGTGGAGGGAGCCTCACCCTGAATCTGACCCTGTCACTGGGTGGGGGGTGTGATGGGATGGTGGGGAGGGAGCCTGACCCTGTCCCTGGGTGGGGGGTGTGACGGGACGATCGGGAGGATTGGATCAGGATTAATTCTTTCCCATCTGCTTACAGGTGAAGCCGCTCCTGAAACCTCCAGTTCCGGAAGGCCCACCGGAGGTTTTGCCCAAAGCTGAAGGTATGTGATTCTGCTCCTATTGTTTGCAGAGGCTTGTCCAGGGCTGTGGCTTCCGATGGAGCATCAGCCCATCCTTCCCCCTCTCCCTGGGAATGACTGACTGAGTCACCTCCTTCACACTGGGATGCTGAGACCCAGAGAGCGGTCAGGAGTGGGGGGCGGGCTGGGCTGCAGGAAGGTGAGGGTGGGTACAGCTCCTTTGGGAAGGACTGGGGCAGCTCTTTCCGTCATGAAACACTGTGCCATGGCTCGACGGGTGTGGATGGGTGCTAGGAAGTCACTTTGTGTTTCAGGTGTGCTGGCTACATTGGTTATGTGATTATACATGTGTGTACTCTCATGTGCACGTGTCCACACACACACACACACACACACACACACACACACACATCCTTTTACCCTCACAGAGGGCACCAGATATATGCCTCCATCTACAGTGGAAAGAATTTCTCTCCAGCTCCATCCTCATGACCTGTTGCTCTGACCACACCGTTACCTTCCTTCGGGACAACTCAATCCCCCGCCACTCACACACACACATCCACCCTGTCGAGCTTCAGGACGTATCTCAATGAAATCTTCTCTCAGCATTCCAAGCTCCAGGGACTAAAGGCCTGGTCTACTTAATCTCTTCCCATGGGACAATTCAACCTCCCCCACCCATTTCCCAGGAACCCACCTGGTGAACCTTTGCGGCATTCCCACTGTCACACATCTCCCCTTCGGAAGACCAGCCCTGTATACAATATTCCAGGGGCAGTCGCAGGTAGTTGCGGGAAGACATCTTTCACAATGTTCAACTTTCAAAGTGACTGTATTATCAAAGTACATATATGATTGATGCACCATCAATAACGCTGAGACGTGGGTTAAGGTAGGCTTTTATTGGCTGGAAGAAAGCAGAAGTGGTCGGTGCCTCCAATCGCCTTTATACCAGGGTCTGTGGGAGGAACCATGGGCTCTGTGGGGTCTGTGGGCGGGACCACATGAGCATTCAGCGGGGGGGGGGGGGGGGGGGGGCGGTGTCCAGACAGGTATATGTAGTTCACCACAATTATGTCACAGACAATCCTAAGATTCATTTTCTTGTGGGCAATGACAGTGTCAAGACTTGGGGGGGGGGGTCGATCCCACAGTTGGCCACTAGAACTCCTCCGTGGGCTTCTCAGCCCCCCTCGGTACCGGGGTAGAGTTCTGGACGGGCACCCCAGAGACGTGGGTTCAAGCCCAGACAGACCAGGCACACAGAAAATATAAGAAACACAACAGAGTCAATGAAAGACCCAACAGGATGGATGAACAACCAATGTAGAAATACAAAAAGAAAGGAAGAAAACAATAACAAAATTTAATAATAAATAAATCAGTAATAAGCATCAAGAGCATGAGATGAAGTGTCCTTGAAAGTGGCCACACAGGTTGTGGGAACATTTTGCCCCGTCAGGGACAGGGCAAATTATCCTGTCTGGTTCAAGGGCCTATTGGTTAAGGGGTAATAACTGTTCCTGAACCTGGTGGTGAGAGTCCTGAGGCTCTTGTACCTCCTGCCTGATGGTGGCAGCAGTGAGAAGAGAGCATGTCCTGGATGGTGGGGTTCCTTGGGGATGGATGCTGTTTTCCTGCAACTGGGATCCATGTAGATGTGCTCAATGTGGGGAGGTCTTTACCCCCGATCCACTCATCTTCTGTTCTCTCCGCCTCTGATCACTCGATGAGGACTGTCTCAGGGTCCTCTGGTTTCCATCACCTGATGTCAATAATCATCTCTTTAGTCTTGTTGATACTGGGGAGAGGATGTGGTTGTGACACCACTCATCCAGATATTCAATCACCCTTCTACTTACTGATTCATCACCATCGACAGCGGCGTCATCAGCAAATTTGCATATGGTATTAGAGCTGTGCTTAGCCTCACAGTCAGAAGTATAAAGCAAACAGAGTGGGGGAGGGGGTTAAGCACATGGACTTGTGGTGCACCTGTGTTGATAGAGATTGTGCAGGAGATGTTGTTGCCAATCCGAACTGACAGGGGTCTGCAAGTGAGAAGCTGGGGATCCAGATTGTGATATTGAGACCTGTACTTGGTTTGAGGGGTGATGATATTGAATGTAGAGGCGTAGTCAATGAAGAACACCCTGATGTTTGCACCTGCACTGGCCAGATCGTCCAGGCTGAGTGAAGAGTCAATGAAATGGAGCATGCTGTTGACCTGTTGTGACCCTCGGCAAATTGGAGCAGATCCAAGTCACTCCTCAGGAGCTGATATGTTTCTTCACCGACCTCTCAAAGTACTTCACAGAGGATGTACGTGCTACCGGACAATTGTCATTGAGGCAGGTCACCACGTTCTTCTTTGGCACCGATACAACCAAAACCTGCTTGAAGCAGGTGGGTAGTTCAGACTGGAGAAGAAGAGGCTAGAGATATCCGTGTACACTCCAGCCAGTTGACCAACGGAAGTCGTTAGTACTCGGCCGGGTACCCGATCCGGGCTGGATGCTTTCCGTGAGTTTACCCTCCTGAAGGAAGCTCTCACGTTGGCCTTAGAGACTGAAATTACTGGTTTTCAGAGCTGTGGGAGATCGTGAAGGTGCCTCCATGTTTTGACGGCTAAAGCTAACATGAAATGTATTGAGCTCAACTGGGAGTAAAACCTTGCTGTGAAATATCTCATTACTTCTGCACAGAACAGAGTGCAGATGCTCAGAGTGACGGAAGAGTTGGAGAAATCTTCCCAGAAAGAGAAGGGTTCCTTGTGGCAATACAGGACCAGGTGTTTAACATAAAAACATATCAAAAATATATGATAAAAGACCAACCTATTTAAAACGATAAATACAGAAAATGTTGAGAAACCAGAAACAATTTAACACATTACAGGATCCCACAGCGGTTTAACTCAATCTGATTACTTACAGAGGCACAATCAAGGTGGAAAAGATCATTCACCAAAATCGAGCTGTAGAAGCAAGCCAGGTCCAGTTTTAGAGCCAGACACTTCCAGATTATATTACACTGATCCATTATTTCAGACAGGACACTCCATTATATCCCCCCCCCACCTCAGATATAATAATACAGGACAAGCAAGCAAGAACAACTTACTTAACAGATAACCAAACACCTATAACATACAGAAATCAATCAGTGAAAAGCACTAGAAATATGCTAAATTAAAAGAGGAAATTGAAAGACTATGGAAGATGAAAAGGGTATTCATTGCCCCGATGGTAATATCTGCAACTGGTGTCATCCCAAAGGCGCTACACAATTAGACCTACGCAGCAATATCTATGTAAATCTGCAGAAAGCCAACTAGGCACCACTCGAGTAGTGCAAATGAGAAATAAGTGCACTTGGCTAAGCCTGTGCCTCAGGTTTTACCTCCTTGAGCTGAGGAGAAAGATAAACATGCAACGATCATGAGTAGTTGAGAGAAGAAGGACACACATGATATGGCCATCAGAAGGAAACACATCCGTCGTGAGTGTATGTTATCGAGTAACGGAACATGAAACTGGCATCACCATCAGTTAAAAGCACAACGTCTCTCCCCCTCCCCCCACGCGAGCAAATGCACAATGAATTCCAGCAACCAACCAATGAATTTGTGAGAAGAGGCTTGTCAAGTGAGACATGATGCAGCTCAGGGACAGTCGTCAGGATCCTGCCTGGTCGAAAACCCTTTTTTCACTGAAGTCCATATCTAGTTTGGGTACCCTGAATGTGACAACCACACACCAGGCAGGAAAATTCACCATCATAGCAAATTAGATGAAAAGGTGCAAACTGTTGGTTCTTGGACTGAATGAGACAAGATGAACTCCATCCGGAAAGGCTACACTGACAGGCAGAATAATTATCACCCACTGAGGCCATCAGAGCGACGGTACATCATATACCGAGGGTGTCGCCTTCATGACGACACCAGAAGCACGTTGAGCCACGATCACAGGGGAAGCCATCAGTTCCAGAGTCATCACTTTAAAACCAAGCGCGAGAAGGTAACAGCTCGAGTTCTCCAATGTTAAGCACCAACAAGCAGCATTAATGAAGAAGACAAAGAGGAGTTCGACAACACACTCGATGGAGTCATTAGTGGCGGGAGGGAAAAAAGACCTGAATGTTGTCATTGGAGATTTTAATGCCAAAATTGACAGGGATAATGCAGGATATGAACAGCTGATGGAGAAACACGGTCTTGGAGAAGTCAACGAATATAGTGAGCAACTCGCTGAAACTTGTGCTAACCAAGCTGGTTATTGGAGCAAGATTATTTCCGTATAGGCAAATACACAAGGCAACATGGATGTCGCCAGACAAGGTAACGGAGAACCAGATCAATTGCAGAATCATCTCAAAGCAGTTTCGAAGATCGCTTCATGATGCAAGAGTGAAACGAGGAGCAGATGCAGGATCAGGACATCTTCCTTTGATCGCCAACGTACAGGTGAAGCTAGACACCACCCAATCAGAGACTGGACTACAATGCGGGCTACCTGAAAGTCAAAGGAGCAGCTTAGAGATTGGCCCTCAGACTTTCCAGCAGGTCCCAGGCACTTGAGGACCTTGAAGCAATTGAAGCTGAACCCGGAGGGAAAAAGCTGAGGGAGAGAGGGAGTATGAGAGACTACACAGGGAAGTAAGGAGAAACATCACGAGGGACAGGAGAGAGTCCCGGGCATAAAACTCTGCAAATGGGAATATGAAAGAACTATACAATACTACCAAGGATCCAGTTGGCACATTCAACCAGATCAACACCATCAGTTGACATCAGAATTGGATGTCAACTGCGCCAAGCCATCAAAGAAGGCAATCATACAGGCAATCAAGAGGCTAAGCTCAAGAAAAGCAGCTGGCCCAGACAGTGTACTGCCCTGATCTCCCTTCAGCCATGAAATCTGTGCTGTATAATGATAGTCCTCCATTATGGAAGCCACCAGAGACAAGGAGTCTAGAGGAGGCTGAAGTAGATACTATGATGCACGACCCAAGAACAGAAAACAACACTGATACTGATACAGATTTTGAACCCTTTATGTTGTGTGGGCCTCATCTGATAACCCACTCTGAGCTAAATGACCTGGTCAGAGACTTGTCTTTGTCAAAGGCAAAGGCAGAATTATAGGGTTCAAGGCTGTCAGGATGGAATCTGCTGTTACCAGGCACAAACATTTATTTTAGATAAATGTTTCCCAGAATAACTAGGGAGGCATTTCAGTTGGTCCACAAATCAAACAGGTCTTCACGGACAGGCAACTTGAAGAACTTGTAATGGGACCAGAGAAAATCGCACGGAAAACATTCAAGAACGTTATTGAAAATTTTCTTGGCAGCCACAGAGCACCAAACTATGTGCAGCTGGTTGACAACGTGCTTCAACCATACACAGCCACGAAGTGCAACATGTCACTAAAGATCCATTTTCTGCATTCCCCTTTAGACTTCTTTCCTGCAAACCTTGGCGCTGACGGTGACGAGAATGGTAAAAGATTTCACCAGGACATTGCGGCCATGGGGAAACGGTATCAGGGCAAATGGAATCCATTAGTGCTGGCCGATTATTTTTGGAAACAAGCGAGAAACCTCAGGCACTGAGTTCAGATGAAAGTCATCAACAAGACATTTTTAGCTAGTTGAACTATTGCAAAGCATCAGCACCTTTATGCAATTAGATGCATTATAGTCAATAAAAGTTACTTTCCCGTTTCCCCAAATTCCTACGAGAAATTATGTATGTAGGTAGTCTATCATAACCACAGAACATTCCTGAGGAAGCAACACCTTGGGGAAAAAATGTCCATTGTTATTACCCCTTAGCCAGCAGGCACCTGAACCAGAGGGGATAACTTCACTCACCCCAATTCAAAAGCTGTTCACACAACCTATAGACTCACTTTCAAGGACTCTTCATCTCGTGTTCTCGATATCTATTGCTGATTTATTATTGCTATTTTGCTTGTTTTTGTTGTTGCTTTGTACTGTGAATGCTGACAAGAATCTCAGGGTTGTATATGGTGGCAATAACGGTACTTTGATAATAAACTTCCTTTGACTTTGATGAGCGAAGATACTGGTGTCATTTCAGCATCCGTGACGGACGTCTGATTCATGGAGTTTCGGGGCGGGGTGTGCAGGCAGCCATGCCTGACACTGCCGGAGTAGGAAAGGAAAATGATTTGTGACTGGGAATCTCAAACAGAACAGCACGTCCATTCTGCTGCGTTGGTCAGCTCACCATCACGGCGACTGAATCCAGCTGTAAGATCCCAAACGGAATGCTGATGTCAGATTCTGCAGTTATTGCAGTAGCTCATAACACCCAGGTCTGATACCTGGTCACTGAACATTGGCGGGGTTTGTTCTGCTGATGTTAGTCTTAAATTAGATAGGTGTTTAATACTGTGGATCTGTCATAAATAAAGCGGTTCTATTTTAAATCCCGTTCTCGTGTGCTTACTGTCTCTGCCACACGGCCAGTGTAGAATAAAGAGACCACTCAGCCCAGATGGTCTCTGTCCGTGATTTTGTTCCGCATCGGTTCTTCTAAATCCATCCCTGCTGTTCAGTTCTCCCTCACCATGCGACGACAGGTTTCAAATGCTCACCACACTGTGGATGAAGATGTTGACCTTGAATTTCCCCTCTAACTTTCAGCAGATGAAGACCAACTCACTGTCTCAAAAATCCGTCGTTCCTCGGGGCTCTGGGCGCAGGAAGAAAGTCATGAATTGTTAAAGTCCGACTTCCCTTGCCTTTGTCTCACACAGCTGCGTTGTTGCAACACGCCACTGCCCTCTGGGGTTTGAGAGCAGAATGGCCAGCCATTACGTGGGGTCAGAAACCAAGCAGATGCCAGCACCAGGCAGGATTTTGGGGCTCCAGTAAGTGGTGGGGCGAACAGTCACCTAGGGGTGGGGAGAGAGGAGGGAATCAGACCAACAGGACATGGCTAAAAGATGAGCAACGTTTGGAAACTGATTGACTGAAAATAATCTTGTTTATTCCTGCAACAGACTGGAAGAATGTAGCAGATCAGGCAGCACCTACGGAGCGGATTAAGCAATCGACATTCCAGGCTGAGACCCTTCTCCAGGTTTGATGAGAGGTCCCGGTCTGAAGCTTCGACAGTTCGTTCCTCTACAGGTACTGCGTGGCCGGCTGCATTCCTCCGGCAGTTTGTATGTGTCGCTCTGACATTTCCTGCGTCTGCAGAATCCCTTCAGAAACAAGCGGAAATCTGCAGATGCTGTAAATCCGATCTACACACACAAAATGCTGGAGGAGCTCAGCAGGCAAGGCAGCATCTAGGGTAAGAGTACAGTCGATATTTTGGGCCAAAACCCTTTGGCAGGACTGGGATTTGAATAGTTTTGGCCCAAAACATTGACTGTACTCTTTTCCTAGATGCTGAATTCTGTGTGTTACAGAATCTCTTGTAATTTTGTTTAATTTCTGCATATGTAAGTGTGTTGGACTTTTGACACAAGGAACACCGGTTGACATTAAGTATATTGCTTGCTGTGTTATAGTAGCTGCTGAGTTCTACATATAAAAATATTGAAACAACACACACACAAAATGCTGGTGGAACACAGCAGGCCAGGCAGCATCTATAGGGAGAAGCTCTGTCGACGTTTCGGGCCGAGACCCTTCGTCAGGAAATAAAAATATTGATTGGTTTTGAAGGTTGTGGCAGAGGGGAAACTGTGCTTGCAGAAACTTAAATGGCACCTTGCGTACCCAGAAATCTCCACGGTTTAGAACACGCCGTCGGTGACCGACTGATCAAGTGCGCATGCGCCACGTGTCAAATAGTTCCTGTAAAGTCACGCATGCGCTCAGTGGACCAAAGGCTTTGGAGGATTGGGGGCAGGTAGGAAAGGGTTTCGGTGGGGGTTTCACCAGCTTTGGACACCGCGCCCCGATTGAGGAACAATTGCCGCGAGCTCCGGACACATCGTGGCCATGCGGCCCAGGACAGGCTGCTTTCCCACTTTCTCAGTTCTGCGAACCGCACCCGGGCCCAGGGAAATTTCCTACCGATCAATGAGGGTGCTGGGACCCTGACGGACAGATGTCCGTGGGGTTTTCCGGGTAGAGAGAGGCTGCCATGGATGACTCTGCCGAGGCTTTACCCGCCAGTCTGTGGGCTGTGCTTGGAATGGGAGTGGATGGATCTCCCAAACTCTGCCGAGCTTCTGCATTCAAGCATCTGGAACTCGGAACAAAACTAGGCTCCCGAGTTTAATCTCGGATGTAGAGCGTGCAGGACACCTTGGCAGATAGGTCCGTGGTGAATTAGGCTGTTATATTCAGAGAGTACGAGTCGGAGGTCTGTAGTTAGTGGTGTTCCACAGGGATCTGTTTGGGATGTATATCAATGACCTGGATGAAAATGTAGATGGGTAGGTTAGTAAGTTTGTAGATGATATGAAGATTGGTGGAGTTGTGAAGAACACAGAAGACTGACAAAGAAATCAGTGGGGTATAGATCAGTTGCAGATACGGGGACAGATGGACAGAGTCGATATGGGAAGGCTGTTTCCCTTGGTGGGTGAGTCCAGGACAAGAGGTCACAGTCTTAGAATTAGAGGGTACCCATTTAAAACAGATGAGGAGAAATTTTTTTAGCCAGAGGGTCGTGGATTTGTGGAATTCGTTGCCACGTACGGCTGTGGAGGCCAGTCATTGAAGGTTTTTAAGGAGGAGATTGACAGTTTATCTGATTAGTCAGTGTATCGAGGGATGTGGGGAAAAAAGCCGGAAATTGGAACTAGACGGGAGAATAATTTAGCTCATGGTGGAGTAGCGGAGCAGACTCGATGGGCCGAATGGCCTACTTCTGCTCCTTTGTCTTGTGATCTTGTGGAATCAGTGGGATATAGATCAGTTGCAGATACGGGCAGAGAGATGGCAGATGGAGTTTAGTCCGGCCAAGTTTTAAGAGACATTTTGACATAAACACTGAGTTAAACTGACCGATCCTTTGTTCGGTCCCCGATGCCCCACACCTTCTCGTGGGTTCCAACACTCAAGCAGTGCTCACTAGTGTGTCTCCTGGTGTGTCTGAGGGGTGTCTCCCCAGACCTCACTTTTATCCCTACTCATGGGGTCTCGGGTGTCAATCAGTTTTGAATGGCTTAGCCCATCAAACCAGCCCACTCCGGCTGTCCACTGAGGAATTTTAATGAACAGAATAGTACCAAGTAAACAGCCCTCTCCGGAGCCAGAAGTCTTTCAGGAGTAATAATATGGTGGGTCAACAAGTCTCTCTTTCCCGGTGTTATCTCTTTCCTTATCTGAAGCAGATGTTCCAATCCCATTATGTTTCCCCTTCGTCTCTCTTTCTCTCTCATTAGCAGCGTGGTAAAAGTAGCAGTTTGTGATTCTCCCGGGGGGGGGGGGGACATGGGCAACTCTGCACCCTTCTGCCCATCAGAGTTGTTCATCCTTCATAACAGCCCTCTCGTTCTGGATAACCACACCATAGGGAACATCGTCTCCACATCCACCCTATCTAGTCCTTTCAACATTCAGTAGGTTTCAATGAGATCTCCATGCCTTCTGCTAAATTCCAGTGAGTACAGGCCCAAAGCTGGCAAATGATCACCCTTGTGAACCTCCTCTGGACTCTCTCCAATGACAACACATCCTTTCTGACATATGGGGCCCAAAACTGTTGACAATACTCCAAGTGCAGCCTGACTGGTGTCATATAAAGGCTCAGCATTATCTGCTTGCTTTTATATTCTACTCCCCTTGAAATAAATTCTAACATTGCATTTGCCTTCTTTATCACAGACGTGTAAGTTAACCTTTTGGGAGTTTTGCCCGAGGACTCCCAAGTCCCCCTGCACCTTTGATGTTTGAACTTTCCTATTCAGGTAATAGTCTGCACTATCGCTCCTTTTACCAAAATGCATTATCACACATTTCCCAACACTTTGTTCCATCTGCCACTTTTTTTTTGCCCATTCTTCCAATTTGTCCAAGTCCTGCTGCAATCACATCACTTCCTCAGCACTACCTACCCCTCCACCTATCTTCGTATCATCCACAAACTTTGCCACAAAGCCACTAATTCCATTATCCAAATCACTGACAAACCATGAGAAAAGTAGCGGTCTCAATTCTGAGCCTTGAGGAACATCACTAGTCACTGGCAGCCGACGAGAAATGGCCCCCTTTATTACCACTCGCTGCCTCCTGCCTGCCAGAAATTCCGCTATCCATGCCAGTGTCTTTCCTGTAATGCCATAGGATTTTATCTTGTTAAGCAGCCTCATGAGTGGCACTTTGCCAAATGCCTTCTGAAAATCCAAGTAAATGACATCCACTGCCTCTCCTTTGTCCACCCTGCTTGTTACTTCCTCGAAGAACTCTAACAGATTTGTCAGGCAAGATTTCCCTTCACAGAAACCATGCTGACTTTGACTTATTTTATCATTAGTCTCCAAGTACCTCAAAACCTCGTCCTTAATAATAGTCTCCAATACTTTCCCAAGTACTGAAGTTAGGTTAACTGGTCTATAATTTCCTTTCTTTTGTCTTGCTTTTTAAAGAGTAGTGTGACATTTGAAGTCTTCCATTCCTCCAGAACCATGCCAGAATCAAGTTATTCTTGAAAGATCATAACTGATGCATCTTTTATCTCTTCAGCAACCTCTCTCAGGACTCTGGGATGTAGTTTATCTGATCCAGGTGACTTATCCACCGTAAGACCTTTCAGTTTGCCTAGCACTTTTTCCTTTGTAATAGCAATAGCACTCACTCCTGCTCCCTGACACTCACGGACCTCTGGCACACTGCTAGTGTCTTCCACAGTGAAGACTAATGCAAAGTACCTATTAAGTTCATCTGCCATTTCTTTCTCCCCCATTACTACCTCACCAGCATCATTTTCCAGTTGTCCAATATCAACTCTCACCAACCTTCTATTCTTTGTATAACTGAAACACTTTTGGTATCCCGCTTTATATTATTGGCTAGTCTGCCCTCATATTTCATCTCTTCCCTTCTTATAGCCTTTTTAGTTGCCTTTTTTTGGATTTTATAATTTTATAAACCCGCAATCATCCAACATCCCACTCACCTTTGCTACATTATATGCCCTTTCCTTGGCTTTAATTCAGTCCTTAATTTCCTTTGTCGGCCATGGTTACCACCCTTGTCATTTGAAAACTTCTTCCTCTTTGGGACATATCTATTCTGTATCTCGTGAACTATTCCCAGAAACTTCAGCCATTTCTGTTCTGCCGTCATCCCCGCCAGTATCCCCCTCCAACCCCCCGGGCGAGCTCCTCTCACATGCCTCCGTAATTCCCCTTATTCCACTGTGATATTGATACACGTGCTTCCCCCTCTCAAACTGCAGTATGAATTCAATCATGATCACTGCCTCCTAAGGGTTCCTTTACATTGAGCTCCCTAATAAGATCTGGGTTATTACAAGCACCCAATGTACGATAGCCTTTCCCTGAGTAGGCTTGAGCACAAGCTGCTTTAAAAAGCCATCTCGTAGGCTTTCAACAAATCCCCTCTCTTGCAATCTGACACCAACCTGACTTTCCCAATCCCCTCGCATATTGAAGTCCCCCATTACAATTGCGCTATTGCCCTTATTACAAGTCCTTTCCAGCTCCCTTTGCAATCTCAACCCCACACCTTGGTAACTACTTGGAGGCCTGTATATGATTCCCATCATGGTTTTTTTCTTCCCTTTGCAATTTCTTAACTCCACCCACAAAGATTCAACATTCTCTGACCTTCTGTCACCTCTTTCTGAAGATATAATTCCATCTCTTACCAACAGAGCCACGCCACTGCCTATGCCTTCCTGCCTGTCCTTTTATACAAAGTGTACCCTGTGATGTTAAGCTCCCAACGATGGCCCTCTTTCAGCCACGACTCAGCGATGCCCACAACGTCATTCCGACCAATCTCTAACTGCGCCACGAGTTCATCCACCTTATTCCGAATACTACACGCATTTAAATACAGCACCTTCAATCCTGCATTCTTCCCCTATTGAATTTTGCTGCTATGGTACAGTTTAACTCTTTGCTCTGTTTGCACGTGTACCCAATCATGGGTTTGTCCTTCCTTCCATTCATATTACGTATTACATCTCTACTTGCTGGCTCATCTTCAGCTCTATCGTACCAGTTCCCATCCCCCTGCCATATTAGTTTAAACCACTCCCAACAGCTCTAGTAAGTAGAACCAAGAATAGTACAGCACAGTGCAGGCCCTTCGGCCCATAATGTTGTGCCGACCCTAAAACCCTGCCTCCCATATATCCCCCCACATTAAATTTCTCCATATACCTGTCTAAATCAGCCTGCAAGAATATTGATTCCCCCTCAGATTTAAGTGCAACCTGTCCCTTTTGTACTGGTCATACCTGCCCCAGAAGACGTCTGAATTATCCAGAAATCTGAATCCATGTCCCCCCCCCCCCCCCCGTTCCAATGCAGGTGCACGAGCAGAAACCAGTTAAGGACACAGCCAGAGTGTGGATCCAGTTCTCAGGGTGTTGTGGTGAACTGTGTCAAGGACAGCGTTTAGATTCAGGAGAGTTAGAACTGAGCCCCTGTCAGTATCAGGGCTGAGTCTAAAGTCGCTGACAAGGGGCGGCTTCATGCTGTGTTTTGCTCTGCAGCCTGACTGAAACTTTCCTAAGATATTGAAAATTCCTCACATTTGTGGCAGAAGCTTGACTGAGGACATTATAGGTTGGGGCAGGTTTCAACACCTGGGTAATAGATAGATAGATAGATACTTTATTCATCCAAAAGGGGAAATTCAACATTTTTCCAGTGTCCCATACACTTATTGTAGCAAAACTAAATACATACAGTATTTAACTCAGTATAAATATGATATGCATCTAAAATCACCCTCCCAAAAAGCATTAATAAATAGCTTTTAAAAAGTTCTTAAATAGTTTACTAAAGTGCATTGAGTGGTAACTTAAGCTCAGTCCTAACCCCGGCACTTTAACCTGTATTGCCCCGGTGGTTGAATTGTAGAGCCGAATGGCGTTGGGGAGTAATGATCTCTTCATCCTGTCTGAGGAGCATTGCATTGACAGCAACCTGCCGCTGAAGCTGCTTCTCTGTCTCTGGATGGTGCTGTGCAGAGGATGTTCAGGGTTTTCCATGATTGACCGTAGCCTACTCAGCGCCCTCCGCTCTGCCACCGATGTCATACTCTCCAGTTCTGTGCCCACAGTTGAGTCTCTGTAATAATCTTGGGAAAATGGGCTCTTCTTGCAGAGGTATAACAGCATCAAAGGAAGCTAGAAAACATTATGATGGACGTCTAGTCCAACTTTCGTCCATTTTCTCTCAGCTACTCGTAAGTTCACAGATAAAGTTATTTAACTATGGTGAAGTTTTAGTAAGTTAATTCTTTTTAACCCTAGTGGGGCCACAGTGTTTAATATATTTTTCAAATTATTGTTGAAAGAGTCAACCATTTCATTTACTGCGTAGGCAGACGGGATTAGTCAGCTGTTTGGTTCAGTACATCATTGTGGGCTGCAGGGTCTGTTCCTGTCCTGTCCTGTTTTATCTGCTATAATGTGTTTAGTTGAGACTGAGGTCTGAAAGAATGTACTAGGTCTATCTTCCAGTCAACGTAAATGTTAATTAGTTCTGCAAGAAAAAAATCAGAATTCTTGCATCAACCTTGGTTCTTTAGAAAGTCAGCTCTGCTTTACGCCCTCCAGTCTGGACCCTTCTACCCGTGAAATCATTTTGTCCCATTCTCTCTGAGAACATGATATCCGATGCCTTTGTCCAGGGTACCAAGTGACTTGTAGCGTTCACGTCACAAAGTGTCACACACCACTGACCTCTATTGAGAGTCTAATCACGTTCCCTTCATATCCATTGCTATTGGTCATTTCACCACTGTCAGTCACTTGGAGGGGGAGGAGGGCTCAGAATAACTAGAAAGTCTCCAGAAGACTTCATGTCATATCATGTGCTCTTTGTAGCTCTGTGGGACGTGCCCAGAACCTGAAATAATCTAACTGGGAGAGACAAACTGAGCCAAGTCACAGATCGATGACGGGCAGAAATGTCCATCGTGACACAGACGGAGAGTTTGGTGGTTGGTCTGGATGCCTGAACAGTGCCCTGTTACAAAATGAGGAGTCATTTCTCCAACTTGCATCGAGCCTTGCTGTCACTGGTCAGAGCTCACCGTAGAGTCTGAAACTATCTCACATCGGAAGCTGCCTTTCACCCACCGATGTACTCTACACATCTCTTTACAGGAGAGAGGCTTTGTGTACGGGAATCTCAAGCACAACAAAGAGGGCAATTACGGTCAGCTCGAATCTCTGACTGGAGAGGAGGAGATGCTTGAGAAGACAGCACAGCAGTCAGGGCAAGGAGAATCCGAACATGAGTTCAGTGTCGGGGTGAGATTTGGATGAACGGAGCTGGAGACACGCTGTGTAAATTGCCTACAAGTTACTGAGGGGGACAACCAGGTATTTTCTTTGTACCTCATCCCAGCTCCAAAATGAATTTCCCTGAAATCCAGTGGAACTGGGTTGCCGAGAACACACCAGCTTTTATTCACCAGAGATCAGTTCCTCAAAAGCAATGATTTTCCAAGGGATTCACTACGTCTGACATCCGATTTGATGAATTGCCAGAGAATTGATAGCAGGGAGATAGCATTCACCTGCTGTGTGTGTGTGTGGGAAGGGATTCACTCAGCCATTCAACCACAGTCACACCAGTGAGTTGACACTGTGGAGAGTCCGTTCACCCGCTGTGTGTGGGAGGGGATATGTTCAGTCATCGAGCCCAAAGATACATCAGCGAGTTCACACCGTAGTTCGACCGTTCACCCGCTGTTCTGACTGTGGGATGTGATTCATTCTGCCGACCAAGCTTAAGCTCCGTCAGAAAGTAGTGCCGCTGAGAGCCTGTTCACCTGCTCCGTGAGCGTGATGAGACACCGGCGGGTTCACACCGGGGAGAGGCGGTTCTCCTGCTCCGAGTGCGGGAAGGCGTTCACCCAGTCGTCCCAGCTGCGGACCCACCAGCGATTTCACAGCGGGGAGCGGAACTTCATCTGCTCCGTCTGCGCCAAGGGGTTCATTCGATCGGCTGACCTGCTGCGGCACCAGCGGGTTCACTCCGGGGAGCGGCCGTTCACCTGCTCGGACTGCGGGAAGGGGTTCACCCAGTCGTGTCACCTGCAGACGCACCAGCGGATTCACAGAGGGGAGAGGCCGTTCGTGTGCTCGGTCTGTGGGAAGAGGTACCCTCAATCGTCCCATCTGCTGGTACACCAGCGAGTTCACACCGGCGAGAGGCCGTACTCCTGCTCGGATTGCGGGAAGACGTTCACCCAGGCCTCCCATCTGCAGGCACACGAGCGGGTTCACACCGGGGAGAGGCCGTTCACCTGCTCCGCGTGTGGGAAGGGATTCAGCAGCTCGTCCAACCTGATGACCCACCAGCGAGTCCACTCCGGGGAGAAGCCGTTCACCTGCCCCGAATGCGGAAGCAGATTTACTCGGCCATCCGAGCTGCAGGCCCACCAGCGAGTTCACAGCGGGGAGAGGCCGTTCGTCTGCTCTGTCTGCGGGAAGGGCTTCATTCAGTCATCCGAGCTGCTGCGACACCAACGGGTTCACACCGGGGAGAGGCCGTTCACCTGCTCGGAGTGCGGGAAGGGGTTCACTCGGTCGTCCAACCTGGCGACGCACCTGCGAGCCCACACCGGGGAGAGGCCGTTCACCTGCTCCGTGTGTCGGAAGGGATTCGCGAGTTCATCCCACCTGATGAGGCACCAGCGGGTTCACTCCGAGGAGAGGCCGTTCAGCTGCTCGGAATGCGGGAAGAGATTTACTGCATCCTCTCACCTCCAGGCACACCAGCGGGTTCACACCGGGGAGAGGCCGTTCACCTGCTCAGACTGTGGGAAGGGATTCACTCGGTCGTCCAACCTGGCGACACACCAGCGAATTCACGCGGGAGAGAAGCCTTTCACCTTCTCCGACTGTGGAAAGAGAATTACTGTGTCATCTCATACCCAGGCACTCCGGCGGGTTGACACTGGGGACAGACCGTTCATCTGCTCCGAATGTGGGAGGGGATTCACTCGGTCATCCAACCTAGAGATACACCAGAGAGTTCACACTGGGGAGAGGCCGTTCACCTGCTCAGAGTGCGGGAAGAGATTTACTCGCTCTTCTCATCTACTGAGACACCAGTCAGTCCACACCGGGGAGAGACCGTTCATCTGTTCCGAGTGTGGGAAGAGATTCACCCAGCTGTCCCATCTACAGACACACCGGCGAGTTCACTCTGGGGAGAAGCCGTTCACCCGCTGAGACCGTGGGCAGGGATTCATTCGGTCATCCCACCTTGTGGGGCGACGCTGAGAGTCTGCACACGTCTTTGTGTGAGCAAAGAGGTTTACTAGCTGAAACACCAGCAACTGCACACGGAGGAAGCAGTTGAAGTAACTCTGTGTTAAGTTTTTAACCATCACAATTGGAGAACCCATTTGCAGGATTACGAGTGCGTGTTGTCAAATTCTGCAGTTATCGCTGCTGTTCATCGCACCTGGGACTGAACCCTGGTCACTGGGTTTGTTCAGATGACATCAGCCTTTAATTGGACTGGAGTTTAATATTGTGGATCTGTCGTAAATAAATCAGGTCTATTTTAAAACTTGTGTTTCAGGTTCTTCCTGATGTGCAGCACACTGAGTGTACGGTAAAGCGGCCATTCTGCCCCTCTGGTCCCTGCCAGTGTTCCTGCCCCACTACCCTGTAGCGATGTTCTTGTCTCTCTCTCTCTGTTCTCTCAGCTTCCCCTTCAATCCATCCCTGCCGCTCCCCTCAGTCTGTCCCTGTCGTGACGGTCACCGCTCTGGGTGAAGTGACGTCACCGATCACCTGGTCTCCCACAACTTGCACTCGCTCTTCCTTCAAACTTTATTTACTTGTGCACCGGGACAACAGTCCGGCCCCCGTCACCGAACTGTTCTGAAACTTCAGCTCAGAGTTGTCAGTTTTATATCGATATTGACCGATTGAAATCCGGTGCAGCTCCTAATCCCTTATTTGCAAACACAGAATCCCAATCATGAGGCATTCTTACAGGTGTTAATAATCATTAACACACACAAAATGCCGGAGGAACTCTGCAAGTCGGGCAGTATCTGTGGAAGGGAATAAACAGTTGATATTTCAGCTGAGACCATTCATCTCCCAGCCCTGTTGGTCTCCCTATTCCAACCCCTCCTCCAGAATGCTCACCCCCTTTCCCATCTCAGGGTCGACCCCTTCCTACCAGTCTCTGGGTCACTCCTCTTCCCTGAGTCACCCACTTTTCTCCCCCTCCCCATGTCTCTGGGCTGCCGCCCATTCTCCCCAGTGTTTTTGCAACCCTCCTCCCCTTCTCTGGGTGTGCTCTCCTTCTATTGGTTGACCCATTCAGCGTTCAATCTGGCTCTCCCCTTACAGTCTCCACCCCCTCAATTTCCTGGTCACACCCTTCACTCAACCCCCCACTTCCCCCTTCTAAATCCCCACTCACCCCTGTCTCTGGGTAAAAACTCACCCCTGACCCCTCTGGGTCACCCCGCTTCCCACCTCAACCCCCGTTTCTAGGTTGCTCACTCCTCTCCTGGGTTTCCGCTGCACTGCTTTCTGGGTCACCTATACCCACTCGCCCCTCTCTAGGTTCCCCTCCACCATTACCCCTCACCACTTCTGGGTGCCACTTCCTCTTCACCCACCCCCCGCCTCCAGATGGGGACACCGCTTCCTCATCCCTCTCTCTCTAGGTCTCGCTCCTCCCCAGACTACCACCGTCAACACCGTCTCTGTGTCACCCACCTCCCGCCACCTCCTTGGTCACCCCATACATCTGCCTTTGGATTGTTGCACCCTGCCCTCCTCTCGTATCCCACCCTCCCCTTTCCTCGCCCACTTGTTTTTGGGGTACTCCTTCCCCCTTCTTCAATCCCTCACACCTCCTGGTCTCCCAACCCTCTCCCTCCCCCACCTGTGAGCCACCCCCTTCTCAAGCCTCTGAATCTCCCCCTTCCCTGATTCATCCCTGTCAGCCTCTCCTCTGCCCATTCTCTGAGGAGCTCCCTTCCCCCCCCATTAACTCTTCTCCCCTCCGTACCCTGTCTCTGTCCACCCCTCCCTCGTCTCTGGGATGCCCACTCTGCCCCACTCCCTTTGTTTCAGTGTTGCTCCCCGCCTGTACCCATCTCCATATCTGGCAAACCCACTTTCCCCCGTCATCCTTTCTCAGATGCCAACCGCACAACCTCTGGGACCTCCCCTGCCCCTCTCCCTGTATCTGAAATGTCCCTCCCCGCTTCTCTGGAAGGCGCGCTTCCAACACTCTCCCCTACCCCTCCGGTTCCATCTGTCCTGGAATCTTTCGCCTCCTCCCCACCCCACCCTTCTCTCAAAACACCTGCTTCCCCTATCTCAGGGTGCCCCTTGCCCCCTGTATTTGGGACTACCTCTCCCTGCCGACTCTGGGACACCATTTTCCTCCCCCTCTGCCCCGGTTACGGGACACCCCTAGACTTCCTATCTCTGGGATGCCCCCTTGCCCAAACCTGTCTCCAGGACGCACCCTTCCCCTGTTGTAGCGATATTCTCCTCATCTCAACTATCTCGCCTCGTATCTGGCACCTCCTCCCCCCCCACCCCCCATCCAGCTCTCTCCACCCTGTCTCTGAAATGCCCCATCCCCCTCTTTTCCTCCCCTCGTCTGTGTGAGACCACGTCTTCCTTCCCATCTCCGGGACGGTCCTCCTTCCTCTCTCTCCAGCCCCATACTCACTTCCACACTCTCCCATTTCTGGGACATCTCCTAGGGATGTCTCGCCCGTTCCTTGTCCCTTCCGCCGCGAACATTCCCGTCTCAGCGACGTTCCCTTCCTCCCCCACCCCCACTCCCTCCACCGGGTGTCTGATACAACCCCTTTCCTGCATCCCCGGGGAAACCTCGCGCACTCGTCCCATACCCCATACTCATTCAAACCCAACATCCTCTCGTCTGATAGACCCTCACCAACCCATCCCTCAAACCCCCGGCCCGGGGCGCTTCCCTTCCGACCACACTAACCACTCCCCACGCTGTCTGCAATATGTAAAACACAGGTCATAGAAGAAGAATGAGACAATTCGAATCCGCTCCGCGGTTGGATCATGGTTGACCTGTTGTCTCTCTCAATCCCATTCTCCTGGTTTATTCGGGTAACCTGGAGCGCCCTTACTAAACAAGAGCCCATTCACTTCCAGTTTAAATACAGCCGAGCGTGGAAATGAAATCCACAGGCGAAAGAAATTCGGCCTCATCTCTTTTCGAAAGATATCTCCTTCCAACCGGCTCCGAGAGTCACCCGGGGACGCATCCACTCCATCTAGACATTTCAATGAGAAACCACCCCCGCACCCCCAATCTTCTAATATCCAGCGAGCACGAGCCCAGAGCATCGTATCAAACTCTCCCCATACGTTAACCCTTTCATTTGCGGATTTTTTTTTTGGTAAATCTTCTCTAATGTTAACACCTCGTTTCTCAGATAAGGGGCCAACAGCCGCTCCCAATACTCCAAATGCGGTGTGGCCAATGCCTTACAAAGCCTCAACATTTCATCCTCGCTTTTAAACTTGTCTGGTGGCAGGCAAGTCACCTTTTCGTCCATGCTAACAAGGCGAAGGAGATGGTTTTTGGCCACGGCGGACACTTCTCTTCACATCAGCAGCAGTTACACCCTCCTGGGAGTGCACAGCTCACACAATCCCCCATTGTCCCAGAACACATCCGACACGTTCAGGAGGTCGGCGCGCATCGATACTTCCGCAGGTACGCAGCAGAGGGCGCCCTAACGCGCTGCACCACTGCACGGGAGGGCAATTGCACAGGGCAACGATTAGTTAAAACTTCCCGGCGCATCATCGGCACCGGCCTGGCCGCCATCCAGAAAGGCGCGAGAGAAAGGCCAGCAAGGATCCCACCCACCCCGCTCGTGGACTGTCTGTCCCACTCCAGTCACGGAGGAGGCTACACAGCCGCCATGCCGGGACCACCAGACTCAGAAACAGTTACTTTCCCCGAGCCGCCATGCTGGTCACACCAGACCCCCTGCCCCACCAAAACTTCTTTGTTGTTATAGTCACCCTATGTACAGATACTCCTGTACCCAATGTCAACTTGTCTATAAACTAATCTTATGTTTTCATATTGATGTCATGGTCCCTTCTGGTAATCCCCCACCTGGCTATTTACCTCAGGAATTGGGCCTCAATCCCCTCGTTTAGTTTCCAATCATTCCCAGGTTCCACTAACTACACACAACTGCTCTCCATCAGCAAATGCCGAATTAAAAACCCCGTGACCACGACAAGGAGCTGCCAGTTCGTTGGTCGAGTCCGGTGTGAGTAACCTCGTTTCGTGGCTCTTAGGCCAGCCAGTTCTAAGTCTAGCATCGCTCCTGGATTCCGACTCCACGCTCACTACGTTAATAACGCCTCCCGACGCTGCCTCCGCGCCCGTGTTCTGCGCTGGGGTTCGTCCAACGCCTCGACCCTGTAACAATCGATTGTGTTTTAAAATCGTGTTATTTTCATGCTGCATCATATCTGGAGTAACAACTGTTCTAGGTGTTCTTGTACATCAGTCAATGAAAGCAAGCATGCAGGTCCAGCAGGCAGTGAAGAAAGCTAATGGCATGCTGGCCTTTATAGCAAGAGGAATTGAGTACAGGAGTAAAGAGGTCCTTCTGCAGCTGTACAGGGCCCTGGTGAGACCACACCTGGAGTATTGTGTGCAGTTTTGGTCTCCAAATTTGAGGAAGCATTCTTGCTTTTCAGGGAGTGCAGCGTAGGTTCACGAGGTTGATTCCCGGAATGGCGGGACTGTCATATGTTGAAAGATTGGAGCGACTGGGCTTGTATACACTGGAATTTAGAAGGATGAGAGGGGATCTGATTGAGACATATAAGATTATTAAGGGATTGGACACGCTGGAGGCAAGAAGTATGTTCCCGCTGATGGGCGAGTCCAGAAAGAGAGGCCACAGTTTAAGAATAAGGGGTAGGCCATTTAGAACAGAGATGTGGAAAAACTTTTTCACCCAGAGAGTGGTGGATATGTGGAATGCTCTGCCCCAGAAGGCAGTGGAGGCTAAGTCTCTGGATGCATTCAAGAGAGAGTTAGATAGAGTTCTTTTAGATAATGGGGTCAAGGGATATGGGGAGGGGGCAGGAACGGGGTACTGATTGTGTATGATCAGCCATGATCACATTGAATAGCGATGCTGGCTAGAAGGGCCGAATGGCCCACTCCTGCACCTGCTGTCTACTGTCTATTTCGCTCTCTTTTACGCTTGTCTACTGAAGAATGGCAACAGGCCAACTTGAGTCTAGATCTTGAATATTCTAGTCCCCACAAAGTGACTGCACACATTGCATTTGCTTTCCTTAGTGTCGACTTAATCTGCGAAATAACTTTCTCAGAAAATCCTGCAGGAGGACTCGCGAGTCCTCTTCCAGTTGACTCCCGTTGAGAAAGTAGTTTACTCGTTCTATCAGAGTGCAGGGCCACACACTTCCCCACCTTGTATTCCATCTGCCACCTCTTCGCTCATTCTGCCACTCTATCCAAGTCTTCCCGCACACCCCCTGCTTCCTTCACACGACCTACCCATCTTTGTATCGTTTGCAAACCTGGCCACGAAGGCATCAACTCCGTCATCCGGGTCATTGATATAACGTGAAAAGAAGCGGTCCCAATTCCGACAGCTAACCAGAAATGCCCCCCCCCACCTCTTTCACCCCACCCTGCCGGTCGTTTATCCACACTAGTCAATCTCCCGGATGCCGTGGGCTCTCATGGCCGACTCCTTGTCAAACGCCATCTGAAAATCCAAGTACACAACACCCACTAAGTTCTCTTTGTCCACCCTGCCTGTTATTTCCTCAAAGATTTCCAACAGATTTGTCAGGCAAAATTTCCCGTGCAGGAAACAATACCGACCTCGATCTATTTTATCGCGGCCTCCAAGCTCTCTGAAAAGTCGTCCACAGTAATAGACTCATGCTTCCTTGCTAACCACGGAAGACAGTCCAACTTCCTCCATCACTTCCGAAAAAGTGGAGTGCCGAGTGTAATTCTCCACTTCTCTGGGACCATTCTAAAACAGCGATTCCTGATAAATCACTGCTAATTCCTCCGCAATCTTTGCAACTACCTCTTTCCGGACGCTGGGGTACAGTCTATCAGATCCAGATGACTTTCAGCTTTCCAGACACCTTCTCCTTCGTGTTAGCGGCCGCCCCCCACCCCACCCCTCCGGCACTCTCGCGTTTCTGCCGTAATGCTGGTGTCTCCCACAGTGAACACTGGCGCAAAATAACTTTTTTCCCAGTTTCGTCCGCCGTGCCCGTGCGGCGTCATTTCCGGCGTCCCGATGTCCGCTTGCCTTTCTTTTACTCTTGATACCCGAGAATAACAAAGTTTGGTATCGGCCAGCTCAACTTCAAAGTTCATCTTTCCTTTCCTTATTGTTTTCTGTTAATTTATCCCCTGTTGGTTTTTAAAAGCATTCCAGTCCTCGGGCTTCACTCCATGTTTTTGCAACATTCCACGCCTTCCTAATCGTTTGCCTTCATACCGTCTTTAACTTCTTATGTCGGCCACGGTCGCCTCACCCTCCCCTGAGAACGCTTCTTCTTGGCGATGAGCCCTTCTCAGAAACTCAAGCTATCGCTGCCGTACCGTCATCGCTACTCCTGCCCCTGTTTCCTACTACTGCCCCTGTTTCCTTCTCATGCCCCTGTACTACTGACACGTCCGATTTTAGCTGCTCCCGCTCAGGCTGCGGGGTGTATTAGACCCCACCTTTAACCCCCCGAGAATTTCTCCTCAGTATCATCTTCACCGAGACACAATCACCCGACCGATAGCGCGCACAAGCGCGTGCTAACGTGCGTATTCACAACTGACACACTGTATTAAATAGACACGCAACTCAAAGCACGCCCACGCATTTCACGCGTGACGTGCGCTGCCAAACATACACGCGTAGGCAGACACGCACCCAACCCCCAACATAGCGACGTACGCATGCTGAGACATGTACACACATGCAAGCGTACCCCACATACCCGACTCACACAAGTACGTTCTGTTACCCGCCACGCAGGATCACGTCGCCGGACACGCAGAGACACGCGAAGGCTCTCACGCACGGAGAGGTTGGTGCAGCCCCACACGGAATCTCTCGCGTTTCCGTTCTCGGAGCCAGTTTCCCGTGTCTGCGGAGCTGATCACGTTTCGTCAGCTCAAACCCTCCCTGACGCCTGCGGTGGAGGTTCGTGTCGGAACACGACCGGATCTCGACGGGATCTCGACGGGCGACGACCCGGTGATTCGGAGGACTGGGAGTCCGCGAAAATCCCGTAACTGTGAACGCAAGAGATTTTGCAGATGCTCGAAATTTTAAGAACACACACAAAATGCTGGAGGGACTCTAGCTGTTCAGGCAGAATCTATGGAGAATAAACAGTCGACGCTTCTGGCCGAACCCTTCATGTTGAATGTCGGCTGTCAATTCCCCTCTCCACAGACCGCCTGCCCCGCGGAGTTCCTCCAGCGTTATGCCTGTTGCTCCAGTTTCCAGTATTTGCGGGACCCTGTGTCTCAATTAATTCCCCCCATTTTCATGAACCATCTGCCTATAAGCTCATTCTGACACACCCTGTCCAATATCGTGGCCTCTAAATTCATGTGCTTGTCAAATACCTTTAGAAAACCTAATTACGCCGCAGCCACAGTTTTGCCTCCATCAGCCTTTCCTGCCGCAGTTTCGTCCTTCAGTTCCTTTAATCTTCACAACCCGGTAACTGAGCACTGCCCACCCCACACCCGCAGCAGCGGAGGTTCACCTCCCTCCAAAGACAAATTATTTCTCCCTACAACACACACAAAATGCTGGTGGAACACAGCAGGCCAGGCAGCATCTATAGGGAGAAGCACTGTCAACATTAACAACAACACACACAAAATGCTGGTGGAACACAGCAGGCCAGGCAGCATCTATAGGGAGAAGCACTGTCAACATTAACAACAACACACACAAAATGCTGGTGGAACACAGCAGGCCAGGCAGCATCTATAGGGAGAAGAGCTGTCAACGTTAACAACAACACACACAAAATGCTGGTGGAACACAGCAGGCCAGGCAGCATCTACAGGGAGAAGCACTGTCAACATTAACAACAACACACACAAAATACTGGTGGAACACAGCAGGCCAGGCAGCATCTATAGGGAGAAGCACTGTCGACGTTAACAACAACACACACAAAATGCTGGTGGAACACAGCAGGCCAGGCAGCATCTATAGGGAGAAGCACTGTCAACCTTAACAACAACACACACAAAATGCTGGTGGAACACAGCAGGCCAGGCAGCATCTACAGGGAGAAGCACAGTCGACATTAACAACAACACACACAAAATGCTGGTGGAACAGAGCAGGCCAGGCAGCATCTGTAGGGAGAAGCACTGTCAACATTAACAACAACACACACAAAATGCTGTGGGAACACAGCAGGCCAGGCAGCATCTACAGGGAGAAGCACTGTCAACATTAACAACAACACACACAAAATACTGGTGGAACACAGCAGGCCAGGCAGCATCTATAGGGAGAAGCACTGTCGACGTTAACAACAACACACACAAAATGCTGGTGGAACACAGCAGGCCAGGCAGCATCTATAGGGAGAAGCACTGTCAACATTAACAACAACACACACAAAATGCTGGTGGAACACAGCAGGCCCGGCAGCATCTACAGGGAGAAGCACTGTCAACCTTAACAACAACACACACAAAATGCTGGTTGAACACAGCAGGCCAGGCAGCATCTATAGGGAGAAGCACTGTCAACATTAACAACACACACAAAATGCTGGTGGAACACAGCAGGCCAGGCAGCATCTATAGGGAGAAGCACTGTCAACATTAACAACAACACACACAAAATGCTGGTGGAACACAGCAGGCCAGGCAGCATCTATAGGGAGAAGCACTGTCGACGTTAACAACAACACACACAAAATGCTGGTGGAACACAGCAGGCCAGGCAGCATCTATAGGGAGAAGCACTGTCAACATTAACAACACACACAAAATGCTGGTGGAACACAGCAGGCCAGGCAGCATCTATAGGGAGAAGCACTGTCAACATTAACAACAACACACACAAAATGCTGGTGGAACACAGCGGGCCAGGCAGCATCTATAGGGAGAAGCACTGTCAACATTAACAACAACACACACAAAATGCTGGTGGAACACAGCAGGCCAGGCAGCATCTATAGGGAGAAGCACTGTCGACGTTAACAACAACACACACAAAATGCTGGTGGAACACAGCAGGCCAGGCAGCATCTATAGGGAGAAGCACTGTCAACATTAACAACAACACACACAAAATGCTGGTGGAACACAGCAGGCCAGGCAGCATCTATAGGGAGAAGCACTGTCAACATTAACAACAACACACACAAAATGCTGGTGGAACACAGCGGGCCAGGCAGCATCTATAGGGAGAAGCACTGTCGACGTTTCGGGCCGAGACCCTTCGTCAGGACTAACCTAAAGGAAAGATAGTAAGAGATTTGAAAGTAGGAGGGGTAGGGGGAAATGCGAAATGATAGGAGAGGACCGGAGGGGGTGGGGTGAAGCTAAGAGCTGGAAAGGTGATTGGCAAAAGTGATACAGAGCTGGAGAAGGGAAAGGATCATGGGACGGGAGGCCCAGGGAGAAAGAAAGGGGGAGGGGAGCACCAGAGGGAGATGGAGAACAGGCAGAGTGATGGGAGATTGAGAAAAAAAGGAGGGGGAGAAACTAGATATGTCAGGGATGGGGTAAGAAGGGGAGGAGAGGCATTAACAGAAGTTAGAGAAGTCAATGTTCATGCCATCAGGTTGGAGGCTACCCAGCCGGTATATAAGGTGTTGTTCCTCCAACCTGAGTGTGGCTTCATCTTGACAGTAGAGGAGGCCATGGATAGACATATCAGAATGGGAACGGGACGTGGAATTAAAATGTGTGGCCACTCGGAGATCCTGCTTTCTCTGGCGGACAGAGCGTAGGTGTTCAGCGAAATGGTCTCCCAGTCTGTGGTCTTGAAGTTCGTCCTCTTCCCCTGACACAGTGAACGCCAGCATTCGGGTGGGGGAAGGTGAAACAACCCATCTTCCCCTCCCTACATCCACCCTGTCGATCTTCGGGAGGATTTGCAATGACATCTTCTCTGAGTCGCCTGAACTCCGAACCCTACGGGCCCGTTTTCTCACAGAATAATCCAGCACCCCGCCTCCCGTCCGGCGAACCGCCCCTGCTCTCGCCATTGCTTGGGTCGGGGGAGCGGCCCTGCGCACAATATTCCAGAGGACCCTGTGCGGTGGGAATGTGGACGGGGAGATGCGTGCCAGCTTCTGAGTGTGCAGAGCCGAGTCCAGGCGCCTGCTCGCCTTGCGTG